>NC_139717.1:27398227-27410727 GCF_964188405.1 Protomyctophum parallelum
ATGTCATTATATAATTACTGCTCCGCTGCACATGAGCTGGTGGTGCTCTTACGTAACATCTAAACACAACAGCTCCAGTCACATTTTAACTGTTAAAAACACATGGTGTGGATATTTGCCCTTGGACTAAAGCAAACTCTGTTTTTAATACAAGTTGAGAATGACCCGAAACAGGGAGAGGGAGAGACAGGATTGACACGCAGCAAAGGTCCTCGCGCTCGGGAATCGAACCCACGCGTTGCTGTCAGGCTGCATTGGAGCCTATATGTGGTATGCGCCCATAGCAAACTCCCTTTGCGACAACACGAAAGGCTTGCCCAGCAATTCAGATTTCTGAAAGGCTCTAATATCACTGTAGCACATTTTTTATTGTTTTGTCTTCTTTTCTTAATAAAGTTGATTCCTTCCTTTTCTTTTATGTAAAGAGACTTTAGGTACTTATAAAAGCACTATATAAATCTCACTATTATTATTCTTAATATTATTTATTGGTATTATTATTAATGCAAAATGTTGAGTCAAATTTCTTCTGTGTTTCCCTGTCAGAAATTGAAGGGTGTGTGCAGTTCCTAATGCATCTCCACTAGGTATCACTGTAAGGCAGCAGTAGAGGGCAGTGCGGAGGGTGTCGCAGAGCTGATACTGATGATGAGTGTATGACCCGGGCCTACACATGTTTAGAGAGAGAGAGGTGATAGTTAGATTAGAGAAGAGAGTTCAGTTGTAATTCTCTCTCTCTCTCTCTCTCTCTCTCTCTCTCTCTCCTCTCTCTCTCTCTCTCTCTCTCTCTCTCCTCTCTCTCTCTCTCTCTCTCTCTCTCTCTCTCCCTCTCTCTCTCTCTCTCTCTCTCCTCTCTCTCTCTCTCTCTCTCTCTCTCTCTCTCTCTCTCTCTCTCTCTCCTCTCTCTCTCTCTCTCTCTCTCTCTCTCTCTCTCTCTCTCTCTCTCTCTCTCTCTCTCTCTCTCTCTCACTCTCTCTCTCTCTCTCTCTCTCTCTCTCTCTCTCTCTCTCTCTCTCTCTCTCTCTCTCTCATTAACATCCAACATTTAGGCTATATGGTTTATCTTCAAATGAGCTAAAATGTGTGCACCACCAGTATAGACTACTGCAAACGTCTTCATGTGAATGGTGTCGTCACATCATGTTATTCAGTGATGCATTGCACTGGCCATCATCAATCACTATTTATCAGTTCATAAATTACACAGACCAGGAGAGCGATGCACAGTGCGCACACACACAAAAACAAACGTCACACACATGCACATAAAAACATTTACGCACACACACACACACACACACACACACACACACAACACACACACACACACACACACACACACACACACACACACACACACACACACACACACACACACACACACACACCACACACACACACACACACACACACACAGTAAGTCAAGTCTTGTCAGATCCACATTAATCTGGTTCTGGTGAGGGCTGACTCACCGCTAACAGTCAATCATCAGTATGAACAGTATACTGTTAATCTATACACACACACACACACATCATCTCCTTCCACATACACCGAACCCCATGACACACACACACACACACACACACACACCATCTCCTTCCATGTGCACCGAACCGATGACACACACTCACACACCTGTCTGTCTCTGGCACATAAGGTCTATGACACACTGCGTGCGCTCGCACGCACGCACGCACGCACGTACCACACACACTCACACACACCACAGTCACACACACACACACACCACACACACCCACCCCTCTCTTGGCACATTCAAATAACTGTTGCAATTGCCCACTCACATGCATTTGCTCTCATATACGCTCTCTCACACACACACACCTCCACTCCACCTGCTCTGCTGACAGACACACTCACACACACACAGTTTGTGCATGTTTGGATCTGCCAAGAGCACCTGCACACACACTCCCACGGTAGTGATGTCAGAGACTTGTCATTCATCTTCCCATGGAATGCCCTGGGAGAAAAACAGCTCTTCTTCCCATGCCTTCATCTGCCAGGTGAAACCCACACACCCTCCCTCCAGGAGGAAACACACCTTCCGACACAGACACACATACACACACACACACACACACACACACACACACACACACACACACACACACACACACGTTCGTACTATACTCGTGAGGACATCAGAACTTTGGGGTGGCATCGAAAGTAGTGAAAAATAGCAGATCTACAAGCTGACAATGTGTCAGAGAGCAACACCTTGCAAATCTATTTTCCGGTGCACAACATTGGTGAGCAACAATACTTGTGGGGACCCTTTTTCTTGGCCCTCACAAGTATTGTAATACAAGTACACAAACAACCAGTTTCAATGAAGCTGCTTGAATGTCAACAGCTAGGCTGTGTGTGTGCGTGTGTGTGTGTGTGTGTGTGTGTGTGTGTGTGTGTGTGTGTGTGTGTGTGTAGTGCGTGCGTGTGTGTGTGCGTGTGTTTAGGGTCAGAAACCCTGTTCATGACCATAATTCACCAAAGCCTTAATAGAAATAAATATGCTTAGACGTGATTGTAATGTGTTTATAATGCTTATAAAGGTGGATGAATTATGCGCTGTGCACTGTGATTAACAGGGAGCATAAGCAGCAAGCCGAGTAATTCCCATAAAAGCGCAGAGCTTAGCTGTAGCAGGGGCAGCTAGCACGACAGGGCTGGGATTATCCTGACCAATGCCAACCGGCAGAGGATGAGACCCCTTAGACTAGTGGTTCCCAAAGTGGGGTCCGGGGACCCCCAGGGGTCCTTGTTCCAGGGGGGGGGGACCCAGCTAAATGATAGTTGGAACCAAATGGACCAAATGGGTCTGTAACTCAGAGAGGGTACAAATGGTACCAAATGGACCCTGACAGGTCCATTTTCTCTTATGGGGGTCCCTGGCATATCTTTTCAAATGGGGGTCCGCGGGATAATTAGTGTCAATTTGGGGGTCCTTGACATGAACCGCTGCCTTAGACTTACGCTCCGTCATTCCACCGTGCCGCTCGCTGAAAATAGCCAATCTAGACTCACAACGTGTTTCAGCTGCTTCGTTGACGAGAACGTGAATAAAGAGGGGAAGCTAATTTAATCAAAGATGGACAGATCACGAAACTGAAAGACGGAGATGGACGAATTGGAGAATGACGAGAGAAAGGGGCTTCCCTCACACACACACACACACAAAGGGACTGCGGGGTGTTTCTGACCTATTAACGTATTACAAGTCTTCAGCTAGGCTCTCCAAGTCTCCATGGACCCAGCCTTGTTATTACACAACCTCATTATTGCTCACACACACACACACACACACACACACACACACACACACCCCCCCCCCCCCCAGTGTGGTGAGAGTTACAAAGAGAGAGCAGAGGCATCCCTGACATACAAACACAAAGAAGTTGTGGATAGACTCTATCCACAACCCTCTATCCGATAGAGGGTTGTCCCCACCACACACACACAGCTGTCCCAGTTCCCACACTGTCCCAGTGGTGCATTGAGGTAATTACAGAGTGGCAGAGGTAACAGGGTTTGCTAAGCATTCTGGGCCAGAGAGTTCCTATACCAGGGACGAGTCTCACAGGAGTGCGCTATAGAGCCGGGGTGGGTTAGCTTCCCGATACACGACAATATAGCACGTTTCTGCATGACAGTAAATGAGCCCCCATGGGAGCTCCTATACTGTATGAGAAGAATTCATCTGCATGATTAAACTCTGGGCCGGATGGAATAGGAGTCACTCAGCGGATTTCTGTGGGGGAATTCAGAGCATTAACATATAGCGGCAACCACTGTATATAAAATGACTGCAACGGGAAAGACGAGTCTGTTATGGATGCACATATATCATATAGTACATGTGCACGGATGCACATAGGACGCGCGCACACACACACACACACACACACAAATCGGATGGTTAAACCTGGCCGACTGGCATCATCGTGTCCTTGATCAAAACACTGAACACCCTAACTGCCTCTGCCGTGTGTGAATGGGTGTGAATGTGACACCTGCTTTGTACTTGGCTGCACGCCTGTGTTCCGACAATAGCAGATCTACAAGCTCGCAATGCATCGTGGGCTTGAAGATCTGCTATTCTTGGTGCACGAATGCGCAACCAAGTATAACTCGGTCTTGAGCCATACAATCACTGTTGTGCGTGCACACACACACACACACACACAGCATAGGAGTACAGTAGGTCAAGCAGCTGAGGTCATACAGGACAGCAGTGAGTGTGATGCAACATCTGACCACTAAGCCAGTGAAACCTGAGCTCATCCGTTAGACGGGGCCTCTGAGAGTCTGAAGCCCCATGCAGTGACTCACGCTTTTATGAAAGGATGAAAGGGGAACACATACTGTACTTCAACAAGAAGTAATTTATAGAAAATACTATTAAAGAAAAAAAAAGGGTATCGACTTCATGTCTCACACACACACAGACATGCGTGCGTGCGTGTGTGCGTGCGTGCACTTGCGTGTGTGTGTGTGCATGCCATCCATCACGGGGACACCTACAGTATGTTTCCATGCTCTGTTCAACTTTTAAAAAAGACTTCATGTGAGAGGAATGATCACCATCTGCAACTCATGCATTCCTCAGTGGTGAGAAGATAGCTTCCTGCTCGGCCACAACTTTTCGAACGGCGCTCACATTATACATGAGCGTGAATGAAAGAAGAAAACATGATGTCCTCTGTTGTCGGCAGGAGATAATAAAAAAGTACCTAATCTAAATTAAGCTGCCGTTGTTTAATTGGCCGTCAGTGATTCAGTTTTAATTGAACCGACATTAGGCTAGGCCATTTGTGAGTAAACACGCATCAACTTCACCTTGCTTTTTGCAACCAGCCCTAAAGAGCTGGTACATACAGCATCAGGGATGTATCAACACGGGCAGATGCATTGCCATTTTTCAACTTTTTGCTTTAAGCCTTATTTTGACTTGTCATATGACGGTGTCGCACAATAGTAGAACAAACTACTTTTAAAACATTTTTTATTCAAATGACCATTATCACCAAATGTTTCCGATTTGTCTTTCTATCTCTCTTTCTTTCATTTTCCTCTCCTTTCCAATTGCCCCCACACTTTAAAACAGTTCACAGAGAAGATTGTGTGCACATCTTATGCCTGTATTTAGGCCAGGTGTTGGACATCAGGGTGAGAATCAAGGAGTGGATAAAAACATCTGCACACTGTTTTATATCTCCAAATAACTTACTATTGTTAATGGCACGTTTTGACCCTTAGGTCTTCATCAGGCAAAACAATCTGGATGTTTTTATCCTCTGCCCCACTTTGTGTGTAGCTCATTGATGTTGATTCTGAGGATCAAATCTCTTGTTCAAGGACACAACTGGTTTCCCATTTCAAAATCTATTGATCTCCCAGTCCATCATTGTCAATACATTTACTGTATACTAGTTTACACACATGCATACTTGTATATATTTACGTGTTGTAGCTAGTTTAGCTAGTATGTACTATTCACTATTTCAACCATAATGGAAGTGCTAGCGAATCAGCGATTGACCAAGATGTCTACTATGCTGCATAGTAGACATGTACAGTGCAAGTGCAACCGATAGTACAGTACAGTGCAACCGATATGCCCATATAGGGGCATGTCAACAACATGTCTGACAAAGAAACGGCGGGTTCTCCGACATGGGCTGTATAGCGTTCAGCTAGTTTATGTATGGTCACTTTAATGATGTGCAATAAGTGTCTTATTAGCTGTTGTAAAGTATCGTTTGTTTCATTTGATTACACATTTTGACAATAATATCGATTAAACAAAAAAGGGGAAAATCAGTGGTGATATCCTATAGCAGTCATGAATAGACCAGATCAGAATATTTGTAAACAAAAACAATAGAGCGGTATTTCCAGGCAGAATATCCGTTTTATATCTACACAAAATGTGAGAAGAATCTGAATAGATATCTACTAAATAAAATAAAGGGTCCACAACATGTATAGTTTGGCAACGATTTGAACAGTTTATAATATAGTCAATATTACAATATTATGTGTCCTGTATATTGCTCCAATGCGACACTATACCGGTGTTATAAATATACCCAGGAATATTGATTGTGATGGTCTATAAGACTCTATGTCTTTTCAATGTCATTATTTTATACGGAGAAGAGATCACTTCCTTCTTGCATTCTTCTCTATAAAAATGTGGATGTAACCAACATGCAGCTGAAAATGGCAAGTCTTTTTTTAATTGAAAATGTGCAGTTGCAATCTGTAGACATACTCTTACTCACCCCCCCTGTGACTATTTCTGGAAGTGCTAATGCAATGGATCCCACGCATGCACAATCACAACAACATGCACATCCATAAATCTTGCCTTTTGCCTCTCGCGTGTGAATCTAATCCTAAATCCCCCCCCCCCCCCACCCGCTCAAAGAGGCATCACAGGCTTCAAAGCCGTGGAAAAACCTCCCGCACCACCCTTTCAAAGTGGCGTCTCGCTCGCCTCCTGAAAAGAGTTGCTGAGGGAACCAACGTGGGCGGCTGCACAGTCTGAATTCCAGTGCGTTTTCTCTCATTCGCTCATTCCCTCTTTCTCTCGGTTCTTCCGACAACTTTAGTACGACAGAGTTTGAGACGCTTGAGGGGATTTGCTTTGGGGTGTATGGGATTGGGACAGAGGGGGTGGGACAGAGGGGGTGGCTGATGTACACGTATGAACATAAATATTTGTCCAAATGGAGGAAGAGTGATAACATTTGTAGTATTAGAGGCATTTCTTAAATGGAACCCATGGGAAACAGGAAGACGGGTTAAACTAGATTTAGGCATGCGCTTAGTGTGGACTGTTGATAATGGCTGCAAGGAAATTAATGTTTGGGTTGACCATCATGAATATTACTTAAAACAGTGAGAGGAGATTAAAAATAAAACACACTGATTGTACACACATGACAGGAAGCGATTTCTTAGGTTGACATGCGGACCATGCTCTTGTTTTACGCTTACAGTGCAACCTCACAGAGCTGTGACGACAGCTCTGTTGGAGCTACTGTAGCATTCTCAACACAACTCTGCTTTCACCAGCCAAACCATCCCCAACATGCATCTCACCACAGTATGTTTCATGACTTGGCTTCTTTATTAATTTACAATCTGTGGAATGAAATACATTGAGGGGTGTGCGCCTCAATGTTTGAAACTAACTCGACATCGTATCTCCATATGGGCTCAGCTCCCAGAGTCAGCATTTTTGCAATTAGTGCAAATGGAAAATGTAGTCAATTCTATTCTATTTTAGGCAACCAAGAGGCCAACACGGTCTGAGTCTGGCCTGTCTCGATGCAATGAGTAGTAGTGCAAACATTTCCATTTAAAATCTATAATCTACTATAATATAGCAATAAGAATTCCCAACATACACTCAATCCAATAAGAGAGGAAAGGACAAAGGACGGTGTACAATGAAATGGTGTTAACATCCAATGTGTAATCTAATTTATTGGCAATACAAGAGAAAATCCGTCAACCCTGAAGCTTTTAAACAGACTATAAACAGATTATGAATAATTTCAGTGCTGTTGGTCAGATTATGTTTTGTCCACTGTGTGACAAAGTGACAAAACTCGCCGCTCATTTACAATTTGCCATGCAGCGCTGCCACTGTGATGCTGCTGGTGTTATTTAAAGCCTTTCAAAAAGTCTTTATGATGTTATAATTATTGTCTAGAGTTAGAATGTATATACATTTTACAGGTTGGCCTGAAAGGGAACATCTGACGAAAAGCTGCAGGGAGGGAGCCTAAATTCTGGCAGTCCATTGGCCAACTGTGTGCCACACGACTTTCCTCATTGGCTCCAACTAAGGACCAGGAAATGTCGGCTAAATGGATGGAAGCCCAGAGGGGCCATATGGAGCTACTCTAGCCCAACTGTGACACACGCGCGCACACACACACACACACACACACACACACCCCTAACAGGAAACCTCAACAGCTTGGTTGAATCCTAGGGAACATGTTGGTTTTATAGGAATGCGTGTGCTCGCGTTTCTGTGTTAGATTAAAATATATTTTGTGAGTGTGCATGTATCGAGGCATGTGTGTGTGTGTGTGTGTGTGTGTGTGTGCGTGCGTGTGTGTGTGCCAGAACATGTTGTCAGTACCAGCTGCTGCTGTTATCGTTGCTGCAGTGTAATGCTTAGCGTTAAAAAGCAACAGCTACAAGCTAACTGCTAACACATGTGTGAGATGCCACAGAAAGGGAGGCTTAAGCATGCTGTAACACACACACACACACACACACACAAGTTTCCCTTACAAAATAGCACAGTGTATTGTACTGTATATGTACAATACACACTCTCTCAATTATTTTCTCAATCTCTCACTCTCTCTCTACAAAACACACACACACACACACACACAAAATGCAGCTATTTATACCTCAGCCCATTATTTCCACCTCGTGTCTCTTTAATCCGACAGCAGTGGCCTGCGTTTATGGACAGGTGGCTTATCATGCCTCCACTCACCTATCTGTCCATCCATCCATATATCTATCCATCCACTACACATTATATATATATATATATATATATATATATATATATATATATATAGAGGCATGATAAGCCATCCATCCTCCCCTATACCAGGGGTGGGAAACTTGGACGATGGAGAGGGACATTATTTCCACTCTCACGCCAGATGGCCACATTGCATATTAATGTCGTGGCAAAAGAAAAGCCAATCTACAAGCTCAAAACGTGTCGCAGTGCGACGCGTTTTGAGCTTGTAGATCAGCAATTTATTTTGCTATATTTGAATTGAAATCCTGAATAATGTTTTTGAATTGGAATCCTGAAAATAATTTTTTTTATTTAATTTCAAATGCATTTAGTTATAGTTATGTTAACTTTACGAAATATATTGGACATAGAAAAAGACATTTTAATACTAGTAATTAGCTGATATCAATAATATATCAGTATTATTATTAACCCATTTTGACCGGAGATCAGATTCTAAAAATGTCTTCTACATCCTGACAGTTTTCTGAAAAAGCTATGTTTCTATGTCAGTCGTTCTTCGATTTTTCTAAAATAGCAGACCTACAAGCTCTTAGCGCGCCACTCGGTGGTGCGCTCGGTGGTGCGCTATGAGCTTAAAGCTTAAAGCTTAAAGCATAACAAAATGGGTTAACCTGCGGGCCGCATAAAGTGATGGTGGGGGCCGCATGTGGCCCTCGGGCCACCAGCTGCCCATGCATGCCCTATACTGTACATAATGTACATATAATATCTAACCATCCACTCATTTACTCCCTCCATGGAGGAAGGCTAGAGGAGAGATGCAGGATGGAGAGATAGATGAGCATGCAGGAAAGAGGAGGCGATTTACTGTAGAGAGGAAAAACCACAGACAGCGTCATGTTTCCCTGCAGTCGTCCAATGCAGTGGAAAAAGAAAAGTAGACATTCCAACATTCCCAAAGACGAACTGATCGCAATGTTTACTCCTTTCATGGAGCGGGGACCCACAAAACCAGACATACTGAGAGTCTCTGTGTGTGTGTGTGTGTGCATCTCATGGAATGTACTGAATGAAGATGTGCGGTGTTCATTAGTGAGTTAAAGGAATAAAGCAGGATGGTTGCAGGATGGTTGCACACACACACACACACACACACACACACACACACACACACACACACACACACACACACACACACACACACACACACACACACACACACACACACACACACACACACACACACACACACACACACACACACACACACTTCCTTTCATCCTTACTATTCTAACCTTAAAATCCATTTCCTTTCAAACTAGACTGTAATAGCCCAGTCCGGTGACAAGCAAACAAAATGTCCATCTTTGCAAGCCACCCAATGTTACTTGTGAGTCAACAACACCACTTAATGTTATAATATAACATCAAGTGGTGTTGTAATATATTATATTGAAACAAAATAGTGCCATTTGACCTTTGACCTTAGGGTGGAGCTAGAGGAATTAAAGGCCATGGGGTCACCAACATCAGTTCATCTCTTCATAATTTGAATAATATGATGTGAAATCGTGTGCGTGCAAAGCTGCCATTTTGGTCTGAGGGCAGAGAGAGAGGAGAGGTCATACTGTAGTACTGTAGTAGTGTATAGTCATCAAATCAATAGGGTTCATCCTCCAGGGGGTATGGAGGTGCACAGCAGATCCTATGGCAATCCAGGCAGTAATGGTCCAAAAGGCATTGCAGCAAAATTACGGTAACCAAACTACATTTAATCAATACAAAAATAAAAAGCTTATTTTTTTAAGTCTTTGGACATCTTTTTTCATTTAGCCTATATTGATTACCATTCACACTCGTAACACTGCGATGGGAGAAAAAAAGAAAAAAGAAGAAAAAACTGAAGTGAAAAGTCTGCTGATTTATGGGAACAGAGGTTTTAGAATCCTAATATCTCGGATTCTTCTTCCAGACTGCGTCTTCCATCAAGACAAGCTTGATTTGCGGCTCATTTCTATGAACGATATATGATCGCCGGTTACAAAATGTATGTTTTGGGTGAATTAAATAACATTTGCAGGACTTTTCACTTCCTGTTTCTCCGTTTAAAATAAGACTTAACATTTAAGTAAACGGTGGCGTACTACGAGTATAGATTAAGCCACCAGATGGCGGTGTCGTCGGCGAATTCGTTAAAATAGACGTTACACATAACAGGGACCTTTGAATTGTAACAATCACTTGAAATTTGGCTTAGTATGGCTGAGTTAAACAAGCATGTCCAAAGAACTTCTCATGCTGATTCTGTGTATGTTTCTACTCCTTTTTGGAGAAAAGATCAAGGAGTGAATCCAGAGACCAGAAAACCTTTCTGCCAAAGGCCGCCACAGTAAATGCACCCACAGTACACGTTTACTGTACGTTAATGTACGTCGGATAGGAAACAACCGAAGGGAGATAAAATTGCACAGACCAAACGTGAGAAATCTCTCTCTCCCCCTCCGTTCCTGATTTTGCCCCACGGATCTTTCGTAATCTAATGTCAGAGTATATTTGACACTTTAGACAAAGATGGAGAGAGGAACAGAGGAGAGAGGACAGATGAAAACAAATAAGGGGGAAGAAAAAGGAGAGCGAGTGACAGAGGACTGCAGAGAGAGAGAGAGACCCAGAGCATGAGGGCTGACAGCCAGGTCCATTAGGGGCTCTCAGAACCAGAGAGAGGGGAGAATTCCTGGCAGATCCAAGATCACCTCAGAAAACACTTAAAACAAACCGGTGACTCACACCATAAGAATGCTTTACTACTGGAATGTGTGTGTGTGTGTGTGTGTGTGTGTGTGTGTGTGTGTTGTGTGTGTAACAGAAAAAGGTGAAGGGGCAAAGGTGTGCTTGTGTGTGCAGGAAATGTGCATGCATATGTGCGTGTGTCATCACTAACTGGACGCTAGCCACAGTGAGCTCATGCAGGCTAGCTCGGGGGAAAATATGGGAGCTTTAGCGTGAAACCTACTGACCTCTGGGCAATATGACAGCATTCCACTGGAGGCTGCACAAAGATATGCACTTCTGTTTAGATTTAGTACTAGCATACCTGTACAGTCTGTCCATGTGGGCTGCACGCACAGTCGCACAAACCCAATTTTATATTTGGAACTATCGTTGCTGTCGGTTGGAAGTACCCTTGGCTTTATGATTTGTTAAGCGGGTGGCCGTTATGATTCGTTGGACAGTGTGTCGCTTGCCAAACATAATTGAACTACAAGCTATACACCGCGTCGCGTTGTGAGCTTGTAGATCAATTATGTTTGGCAAGCGACAGTGTTGTACTATGGAGTCACACTTTGACTAGAGGGTGTTCTGGTACTGTAGGTTTAGTCCACCAAGACACACACATTTAAATTAAACGTTTATTATGACATTCTCTCCATTCAATATCATACAAGGCAGCACGTTATGCACACACACACCTGCTACGGTTTCTAAAATCACACACACACACACACACACACACACACACACACACACACACACACACACACAATCACATGTTATATGCATCACCATCTACTATACGTATATCTGTATACGTATAGATAGTGATACAGTACATAAACTTCATGAAAATACACTTGGTTACAACAATACCCTCTTGGAGAGAGGCTTCAGGCTTCAAGAAGCCAGTCAAGGGATTTATTTTAGACTTAGTCATGCTTCAGTATGGAAATATGAGACCAAAGAGAAGGGCAGTCAGTTCAAACCCAAGAGAGAAAGAGACGGGGGGTGTGTGTGTGCGCGTGCATGTCGGTGTGTTAGAGACAGTATGCGCACGGACGTGTGTACGCACACACACACACACACACACACACACACACACACACACACACACACACACACACACACACACACACACACACACACACACACACACACACACACACACACA